>NW_028250269.1:0-1000 GCF_964263255.1 Lissotriton vulgaris
CTTCCAGGGTCTCGGGAAGTTAATTAAATACCATTTGAGAGACATTTAATGTTCAAGCAAAAACGACTGATTTGCGACAAAAGAGATAACACCCCCCCATTACGTCATGCTTCAGAAATGTGGAAAATGGTCCGTTTTCAAATGTTTTATTTTTGAACGTCAGTTCACATTTGTAGGTGGATCATCAGTGTTAGAGCTAAAATTAGCATGTTTAAAGTGATTTTCATGCTTCCAGGGGCCCTAAACACAAGATTTATGGAATGGTTAAAAGTGCATGAAAATGGCCAATTTACTCACTCTGAGTTCTCAAAAAGGGTTTCTTCACCCCGGGAAGTTAATTAAATACCATTTGGAGGCATTTAATGTTCAAGCAAAAATGGCTGATTTTCGACAAAAGAGATAACACCCCCCCATTACGTCATGCTTCAGCAATGTGGAAAATGGTCCGTTTTCAAATGTTTTATTTTTGAACGTCAGTTCACATTTGTAGGTGGATCATCAGTGTTAGAGCTAAAATTAGCATGTTTAAAGTGATTTTCATGCTTCCAGGGGCCCTAAACACAAGATTTATGGAATGGGTAAAAGTGCATGAAAATGGCCAATTTACTCACTCTGAGTTCTCAAAAAGGGTTTCTTCACCCAGGGAAGTTAATTAAATACCATTTGGAGGCATTTAATGTTCATGCAAAAACGGCTGATTTTCGACAAAAGAGATAACACCCCCCCATTACGTCATGCTTCAGAAATGTGGAAAATGGTCCGTTTTCAAATGTTTTATTTTTGAACGTCAGTTCACATTTGTAGGTGGATCATCAGTGTTAGAGCTAAAATTAGCATGTTTAAAGTGATTTTCATGCTTCCAGGGGCTCGGGAAGTTAATTAAATACCATTTGGAGGCATTTAATGTTCAAGCAAAAACGGCTGAATTTCGACAAAAGAGATAACACCCCCCCATTACGTCATGCTTCAGAAATGTGGAAAATGGTCCGTTTTCAAATGT